>NC_140445.1:32446369-32479846 GCF_963576455.1 Neolamprologus multifasciatus | reverse complement strand
AGTATCGATTTTTTCCCCCACCTCTAGTATATTCTCCGTTAGCCCTCACTCATTACTTCCCTGATGTTCTCAACAAGTCCTGTGGATTATTCAGTGACTTTAAGATCGTGCCAGTGCAATCCTGCCATATATTTTCTGTCTCTCCAGCTGCTGGTGAAGTGAATAAATTATCTGCCTTGTATCTGGCCTGTATTCCTTTACAGGCCATAAATAAATGTGCTACGTCATGTAATACAGCTGAGCTATTTGGTTTATGTTTGACACATTTTTAGGATGATAGGCAGATTAAAATTAAAAATATCTTTCAAAGTTTATTGCATGTACATTGTTTTTTACGCAGGACTGTAGAAGATGTAGTATCTCGTGTGCAAAATGGGTGATTGTGCCCCACTTGGAGACCCAGCCTACATTCAGCATGCTTGCCTTCCAGTAACTTATTTATTCAGTTTCTGCTTGTTTTGACAGCATGTTTTTAAAGCAGCCACCTAAAGTCTGCCATTGAACTTTCAAAATGTGACCTTTTTTTAGTGTGTCCCTAGGGGCTGTCACAAGTCAAGAATTACCTTGTTTATGAGCCTTATTTAGAGTCACCACTATAGTTTTTGATTCCATCCTGGCTTTCGTCCTCATTATTCTGGCGGTTGATGACACAGTCATGTTAATTGTTTGTGTATGTTCTTCATTGTGGTGTTTTTTTCCGTCCGTCTGTCTAGAGCAGGGGTAGGCAACCTTTCTGATGGCGGCCATTTAAAATTTCGTCAGAAGTCAGTGTGCCATATGATTGCATTAGCAATAAATTTAATAACGCTCTATATGAACAGTTACACACTATATAGAACCACTTTATAGAATGATATTTGTTTGCAGATGTTGGCAGCTATCAGTGAATAGTTATCAGCTATTTTGAAACAAAAAAAATACTTTTTATCCATAACAGGAAATGAACTGTACAACAGAAAATACAAATGCTATTTATGGTCTCCTCACAACAATGATAAGAAAAATAAACTGGGCCAATATGGCAGAGATACACGTGTTAATGTGATCTCTGGTCTCCCACTCAAAGACACAGGTCTCCGAGTGTCCAGCATTCAGACGGCTACCTGAGGACACTCATGTGAGAGAAAATCTGCTCACACAGATATGTGGAGCCAAATACTGTCAATAAGGCCTCTTCAAAGTTCTGAAGTCAGTTAAACTTGTCAGGTATTGATGTCCAGCAGGTGAAAATGCAGCTCCATGAACACGCACAGCTGTGGAGTCCAGCTGCTTCAATGTTGCATTAACTGGCATTAACTAGGCAGTTAATGCGAGACAAACCAGCTGCTCATTAAAGATTTCTGGTTTGATTAGAAAATAAAACATTGGTTCATACACCTGAAAGTCCCAAAAATGCATTGTGTCTCGAGTCTATGTATCCGTGTATTTCCGTGGTGCTGATGCTGTGCTGAGCGGAAAGCTCCTGAAGCTTTTGAAATGTCGGAATGTGGAAAGGTAACAACGTCCCTCTTACCAGTAGGCTACGTTATTTTTAGCCAATTACAAGTTGAATCTGGTAGTTGGGGCTGTTAGCTAAGATACTGTCAACTAATGTGTCTATGCGCTGATTTGCAATGTGCACCGCTGACCCGGCCATTTATTTTTTGATGCACCTTCTCAGATTAATTCACTGCATGTCATGCCCAGGGCTGGACTGGGACAAAAAAACAGCCCAGGCATTTTGACTAGACCGGCCCACCAGGTATTAAAGCCATAAAGCCTTTGAATGAAAACAAATGCTGTTTTGCTGTTGGTATATGTATGATTTCTATACATTTTACATAAGATAAAAACTTTGGTTGTAAGCTTCAGATAATTATTTAATAACAGCTAGACATTTTAAATGAGAATAAGAAAGTATTTCTTTGTGCCCCCCTTTCCCTATTAATGCCCCGCCTGGCCCCCTGGCAAAACTTTGCTAGACCCCCCTGCACTGTTACCAGCTGTCAGCTACTTAGAAAAAGATCCTGGTGTTATTTGTCTCTCAAACAGTTCAGAACTTCCCTTCAACTCATTCATGTCACCTAAAAGGTAAACCTGTTTCTCCATCACCTGTTCAGCTCTGATGATTCAGTAAGGACATCTCCTGGTTTCATCTTCATGTTTCCCTCTCACCAGATAACCAAACCGATATCATGACCAGCAGCTTTTACAGCTGTGGCTCCAGCAAACATCAGCTGATACTAGAAATTAATATTAAATAAATTCTAACAACAGCTGATCAAGCTTAAACGTGCTGCTGTTGTTTAGTGCGACATCCGGGGTTTCCTCTTTCTGGCGCAAAGTGGGCGATAAACAAACAAGAGAGAAAAGCCGATCAGCTGATCATTGATCAGTTTTATGATTAAAGTAGCAACAGGAGAGAATGAGAGGAGAAGAGGAGGGAGCTGTGCAGCGTAACGACAGAATAAATCCACCTTTGTGTCTTTTTCCATCCTAGCTGAAGTCCGGGACAAAATGTGTTCCTTCTCAGCTCAACACGAAACGCGTAATAATTTCTCTGAATGCGGGATGATTCCGTCTTTTTACGGGACAGTTGGCAACTCTACTAACTAACCTTATGAATAAAACAAAGTTCACTATCAGTAACATAGTAGCACCGACCCAGCTGTATAGAAACTCTGTCGTGCTAGCTAGTACGCAGTACGAGTTATTGTACTGTAAAAAGACAGAACAACGAAAATAAACTCCACCTAAACTTGGTTTATACCTCTCCCTCATCCACCTGCCAGCCTCCACCACTTGTTAATTTTACTGAATCTGTGGAGCTCCACCATAGCCACCACCAAACAACTGAGTTATTTTTACACACCTGCCAGCATCTGGCCAATCCACCAGCTTTCATTGTTTATACCGTTACAAACAAAAAATTAATAATAATCGGGCCACCGATGGCCAGTCCAGCTATGGTCGTGCCACAGTTGGCGCGTGCCAACTGTGGCACGCGTGCCTAGGGTTGCCGACCCCTGATCTAGATTGATAGAGATATGGTGTTCTAAAGTAAATCAAAGCTAAGATAGCACTAGCCATAAGATAATTTGCCTATTATGGTGGTATTGCCATCAACTTAAGTGTAATCCACTGGTTTTTCATTTCCTAAGGTGCTGGGAGTTCAGGTTTCTTGTATTTGCTCATGCAGTCAATACAAGAGCAAACCATGCTGTGCTTGTGCCTGAGATGTTTTAAAAGCGGAGTAATCAGAAGCAGTACTATCAGGAAAATAAGAATAACAGAATGCAGCAGCTACTCATTTGGAATTTAAAAAGGCAGGTCTGTTAACAGAACTTGTCCACTTTCCACACTAGAAAGGGAAGCAAATTTGGAGGGTTTTAGACACAATTTATGGTCTGTGGAAATGATTCTAGACTTACTGTGAAACCCCAGTGAAGTCTAAAATAACTTTTAATTTAAGCATTTTTTTCCTAATATAATACAAAAACTTTATACCTTAAGAATACAAACCAGAAAACTGCAAAGTGAGTGAGAGAGATGGGATACATTTTGGCACTGTACGAAACCACCTTAAACTAAAAATATTGTTTTATTTCACCAGACATTTGGCACTTAGCACTTACTTTTTCTTCATAATGAATGAAAGATGCAGCCTGAGGACCTAAATATTTGACCAGACTGGAAAGCACAGCAATTTTCCTTTCTCCAACCTGTAAACAGAAAACAGAAATGTGTGTTGTAACTTGGCACTTTCTCTAACTCAAGACTATAACAACATGCTTTCTACTGAAGTATGAATGTATTGTCTAGAAACCACCAAGTTGGACACAAGAAGTAAAGAATTTGTGCAACTCATTCTCACAGGTGTATTAGCACACATGATGAGCAGCTGAGGCCTGGTAACAAAAGGACATCCAATAAAAGTAATTTAAACTTTGATTGTGTTATAGAGATTCTAGGAAAAGAATTAAAGCCAAACACGTCATGTTGTTGAGTGTTTCTGAAAGTGATCTATTACAGTAAATGTATGTAAATCAAACACAGATGATTTCCTACAAATATTTTTATTTGTAGTTTTTTTTATGTTTCCTAATAAAATAATAAATAATACATTATTTTTTTGTGTGTCACAACAGTCACGGATTTCTCCTTTACGCTCTGACCGGCTCTGCTAACATCAGCCTGTCATTCTGTTTGAGTTTCTCTGTAAAACCAAACAAGAATGGCCTCCTATTACATAAAACATGAGCTGAGCAATAATATTTATAATTCAGGAACGTTGTAGTTAATTCTAATTTATTTATTTATTTATTTATTTATTTATTTATTTATAAGACTTGAGTTCAACAAAGGTGAATGAAGTGTCAACTTAATTTTGGAGTCATCCCATTTGCTCCAATAAACGGTAAAGTTTACACTATTTTTTTTGTGCGATCTTCAATCTCCTGTGTTTCTGCATTGGGGATGTTGGCATACTAAAAAAAAAAACAGGCAAAGAAACAGCATCCAAGTAAACATTTAAACAAATTTAAAACTGCAACAATAGAAAGCCAGCAAAGTGCAAGAGACCTGAAAATGGAAAAGAAATACAGAAAAAAAATAAATTAAAAACACATAAAATACATAAAATAATAACAAACTCATGCGTAATTGCATTGTCTTACTCACATATACCACCATAGTTTGGGGATTTTTCTTTCTTTGTTGGGGAAGTGGAGTTAATTATTTAGCATCCTACACAGAATAAAGCAGCATAGTGATAGTTACTCAAGAGCTTTAGGCAGTCAGGATGACTTAGATGGCAAAAACAACTGTAGAGATGGGGCTGAATATATTTATATTTTTATGTAAAGGGAAACACTGCTACCTGTATGTATGTATGTCTCTATGAATATAGAAGGAAAGAGTGTAGGCTGTGTGCGAAAAGCTTGTTGCAAACGACTTTAAGCATGTGTATAAGAGTACGGTTAAAGGCATATAAAGCCTGCATTCTTCCTATACCAAAGCTATTGCTGAAAAGAATTCAAAGGAATTTAAAGGATTAAGACAAGACTTGTACAATTCCAAATATTTTTAAATGCTCTTTGTTAAGAAATAACAGATTGGTTGGCCAATAACATGAACAACCATGCATCTTAAATTTTAGTTAAGTCATTCTCTATTTTTGTGGGTTGTCTTTTACAACTTAAACCTTAAGTTGCAGTTACTGAAAGCTTGCATCAGTACCCCACAATTCTCAGTCTAAAGGCAGTGCTTTATCTGCACTTGGTGATGAGCAATCTTGAGTGCATTTTTAAAATGCTGCCACTGAACAACATCAATTTGAGAATGCATTCTATGTGGCTTTTTTTCTCTAATGCAAACAAGACTTAACCCTAAATATACCCATGATTGTGGAGCTCTTTAGTTTATATCTACTAGCAATGGACATCCAAGTAAAAGCAAATGACCCTGATGGTGGAGGAGTATGCAAGTTTCTGCTTATTAAAACATGTTGAAAATACTGTCATGTTTAAATGACACGTGCATAGCTTACTTAAAAGCCTCTCTACAGCATTTTTCCATTACCTCTTTTGATTCCCAATGAGAAGCCTGCTGGCCAGCAATGAATCCTACCAGAGCAGCATTACCAAAAGGGCTGGTGGCATCAAAGGTTACACAGAATGGACACTCGGTGGAGGACCCTGCCACTATTTCCCCAGAAAAGCCCTTCTCCCTCCAAAAAGCCTGCGAAGAAATACAAACATTCTTAGCATCATCAATAATGGCAACACTTTAATACTGAAACGAGCTACAAACCATTTGCATACAATCATTCCTTGATTACACGTTGGGGAAATGGCATTAAATTTTGACTGGATTAATTTGAAGGTTTGGCAAAAAAAAAAACAAAAAAAACAACAAACTCCTTTGTCAAGAAAAGTTGTTTAAGCTAAAACAGAGGGGATCTATCATAGATCTGTCTGAAAACAATAACGAATACCTTCTGTGCTTCATGATTAACCTCCTAAGACCTGAACTCTTCCACGGCATGCATTTTTAATTTCTCTTTTATATTCGGGCTGATTGGGACCTGATAAATATAAAAACAAAGAATTACCAGATTTTTTTTTTTCCTAATTTTTGTTTCTGAGAAAAATGACAGCCACATATGAGGATATTCATTTGAAATTTTGATAGAACAGTAGCATTATAATGTCCTGGTTAGTGGATATCAGGCCCTTGTAGAGCAAAATTGAGTATTTTGGTCTAAATAACCCAAAATACATATGTGGACGCCAGGTCCTAGGAGGTTAAAGTGATAATGTCAGGGGGAAAAATATTCTTTTGTGCTCATATTTCCTTCAGTGTCTTTAAATTTGAAGATAAATCAACAGAACCTTGTATTGACAACTTTTATTTACTCAAAGTTGTCAGTGGGATATTGGAACTTCTTTTCACATCCAAATGTGAAATATTAAATTTCACAGGAAAACAGTAAAGAAGCACAGTGCACCATGTGGTTAGCACTGTTGCTAAATTGCCCATTCGTGTGAATGGTTGTCTGTCTCTGTGCTAGCACAATCCTGCAGGGCTAGCAGGATTGTGCTAGATAAGGATAAGTGGATGGATGGATAGAGAGAATACCGTTCATGAAATCAGGATGGTTTACTGAGCACTTCTTCTTATGTACCATACTGACAGGCTGTTCACACAAACACCTTAGTAATAAGGTTGAGGTCCCTGTGCTGGCCACTCAGTTATTGAATACCTGTTACCTGACCAACTTCTTTAAAAAAATTTGTATAATTTTTGAACTTTGCTTTTGGTTATTATCTGGTTTCACTTTAGAATGATGTTAAACTATAGTAGTTGGGATCAACCACCTCTTTCAGCATCTGTGTATTTATTCTACATCTCACAGCTGTTTTTCTTTTGGTTCAGACATCTCAAACACAGACTGTTTGTTCATAGCACATTTTCCAATCTTTCTCTGTCCAGGTTTTGTGTCCCTTTGCCCATGTTAATCTTTTGGGCCAATATCAGGAGTGGCTTTTTTCTTTGCATCTCTACCCCTTTTGAGACTGTTATCGAAACCTAAGCTGAAGCTCCAGACATGCAACTACACTAGTGAACAAAAAGCAGTGCTTCTTTAATCAGCAATTACCATTACTGGCAAAGGCTTTTTATAATTAGGTAACACATCACTGGATGGGCCTCTGTATAGTACATCTATGTAGTTATTTTATAAAGGAAAGTCCTTGATTTGTGCTGATTAAATATTAAATTGATTCCTCATTAAATTTCTTTCAAAAACAACAGATCCAAAATCTGTCAGTAATTGTGGGTTTTATTTTGTTTTTTTAAGAAATGTGTGCTCAATATACATATACAGTCTGTGACAGCTTTGTTTTACTAAACAATATTATAATATTAGCAATATTATAAAGTATAATATGTCAATGCAAATTACATGTTCATGTGTAACTATAATTTTATTTTCATATATTGGAGTGTTGGTAATTTGAATACATTTCGTGTATGTGAAGACCATTCTGTGGCAGTAAAATAGCATGAGATGTACAAATGTAATACAAATGCTTCATAAAATTATAATCATTTGGCTCTGTCACACACACTATGTGTTGCTTTCTGGCAATCTCATAGCCTCATGTTATAATAAGTAACTTTAATGTTCTTACAGCACAGGCTTTTGGAATGTAGGGACTTTTTTGAACCTGCATCAAATAACACTTTAACTTTTTATTTTAAGAATTTATTCACTTTGTGACATGGGGAATTTTTATAAGAAAACATAATATGACCACTGCTACTAGCAGCATTGTATCACGAATTATTGTATTACTAATGCTACTATGTATTCTGCATTTACATTTGTATAAGCATGGGCTGTCACGTTTACATCCACGTGAATTTAAATGTGTGTTGAGTCACCCTTTTATGCTGTTTCTCTCTAACATTGTGATTAGTGTCATTGTATAATGGCAACTGTGATTCTGAAAGCATATTTCTGGATCTTGCTTTGAATTTGTATTCTCTCTTTTAATTATTTCCATTGTATTTTTGCTCAAAATAAATAATGACTTTACTTAATACATGATTACTGGAGACTTGGTTTCAATTACAGTTTCCTTTTTGGATCTTGATTAGTTATTCACTGCTAAGAACCCCAACGTCCACCCCCAAAAAGGCTAAATAGATTTCAACCAAAATGTGCTTACATTGTGATTGAAATTAAGCTTTTATTTTTTATATTTGATATTTTATTTTTTATTTCTCCCAGGCTAATTCAAATGCTAAACTAGAATCCAATATGCTGTTTAAGTTCACATTATTTCCCATTCTAGAAACAATCCGAAGAGAGCAGATTCTGGCGAGAGAAATGCACTATATTGCCAAAAGTATTTGTGCGTCTGCCTTCACAGATGCACAAAACTGAACTGGAGTAACATCCCATTTTTAATCCATAGGGTTTAATCTTTGATGTGTGCTGGCCTTTGGAACTATATCAGCTTTAACTCTTCTGAGAAGGATTTTCACAAGGCTTATGAGTGTGTTTTAGGGAATTTTTTGGCCAGTCTTACACATGCACATTTGTGAAGTCAGGTACTGATGTTAGATGAGACAGTCTGTGTTCTAATCCCATCCCAGAGGTGTTCTATAAGGTGGAGACCAGGACTCTGTGCAGGCTAGTCAAGTTCCTTTACACCAGGGGTGTCCAACTCCAGGCCTCGAGGGCCGGTGTCCTGCAGAGGGGCCGATGGCACGATATGGCAGCCTTGCTTCTGTCAGTCTGCCCAAGGGCAGCTGTGGATAGGATTGCAACGATACACAAAATTCACGATTCGGTTCGATACATTGGTGTCACGGTTTGATATTTTTTCGATAAAATTTTTTTCGTCATGCTTTTTTAATTTGTCATTTATTAAAATTATAAATATATATTTTAACTCAAACTACAATTTTTAAATTTAATGTTGCTGAAACAAAGGGATAAAATAATAAATCTATCTGATTGAGAAATCACTCATCTTTGGAAAAAGAGAGTTTATTACAGAGAAATGGCTCTTTCCAAAATAAAAGCTATACCATACGCTTCTTCTGGGCTATATTCTCAGCAGCATATCAAACATACCAGGTCCCCATAAGGAGAATCATGTGCTAACGGCTGTCTAAATGACTCGGGTAAAGTTTGTAGCATGCGTGCTTGTTGTTTTTGTCTGCTTCCACTTGTCTTTGCACTAGGATGATGTCGGCATAAATGTGCAGTCATATTCGTTGTGTTCCCACTAGTGCTGTCAGCGTTAATCTGAAATGAGGTTAACGCCACAACACGGCAAATCTCCGTTAACAAGCTACCGCGGATCGCCCCATGCGTGGGGCTGGACGGCGTCAACACGTTAACGAGCAAACTGGGGCGACCGTGGCTCAGGGGGTTGGGAAGCGCATCTGTAACCAGAAGGTTGCCGGTTCGATCCCCGGGCTCTCTGTCCTGGTCATTGTGTCCTTGGGCAAGACACTTTACCCTACCGCCTACTGGTGTTGGCCAGAGGGGCCGATGGCGCGATATGGCAGCCTCGCTTCTGTCAGTCTGCCCCAGGGCAGCTGTGGCTACAACTGTAGCTGCCTCCACCAGTGTGTGAATGTGAGAATGACTGAATAGTGGCATTGTAAAGCGCTTTGGGTGCCTTGAAAAGCGCTATATAAATGCAATCCATTATCATTATTATTAAACTGTGCTAACGCGTAGTTCCCACCCATGTAATTGAGTGGCACATCCGACATACTGTTTTACTTTTGTCCATGACGCGCTTACCTTCAGGGTCATACTTCACATGAAGACCAAGATAGTTCCAAAGGCCAGATCTGAATGAGGGTGGGGGAGGTTCAATTTGCCATGTTGCAACGAGCTTAACTTCTGTCTTGCTAGCTTGCGCTGCGCTCAGTGGATCTGCACTCGACAGTGCAGCCTAGGCGGAGTAGTCGAACGCATCCACTGAACTCTCAACACAGACAGCAGAAGAAAAGTTGATAAAATAAATAAAAAATTTTGTATTGTTCCATACATATTCGTACTGAACCGAAAGCACTGTATCGAACGGTTCAATATCGATACGAGTATCGTTGCACCCCTGATAGATAGATAGATAGATAAAACAATAAATAACTTTCACTGTATGTTCTTTAAAATGGATAAGCCTCTCACAAAGATATTGAGGTATTTGGCCCATTCCTTCATGCAGAACTGCTACCACTCAATGACATTTGTGTGTTTTCAAGCATGAACAGCTTTTCTCGGTTCTAGAAAATACACATCAAGAGGCCTTGGCCTCAGTGAGAAGACTGGGAATCACTGTATTTGCTTAGTAACATTTTTTTTCCAGTGTTGCTTTAGATCAGTGTGCATCCTCACTTATGTCAGTATATTGACACAATTAATCACAAGGGCTAAGGTCTGTAAGGTATGTGTTGGAAAATACTAAGTGAATCAGGTGTTTTTGCTGCAATCAGGTTTGATTTCCAAATCCCAGAGTAGCACAGGTAAGTGGAAATTCAGCTGTTTGGTTTTTGTTTTTCCCTATAAAAACTGCAAAAAAAATGTTTAATTACTACTCCCAAAAAATAAAAAAATAAATAAAGCAAACCAGATTTAACCAGAAATTGGCTAAAATAAAGTGCAGAAATGAAATGGAACACTAGAACCGCGGATTTAGATGTTCAAAATACTAAAAACAACCATTAAGGTCAACAACAGAGGTATTTTGTAGGGAAAATGAGATAGTTTTGTCACTCACCAAGTTGTTAAAGAGCATTTTCACGTTGACATTAGTGTAGGATGAAAGTAGTTGCACATACACATGTAAGACCACACAACGATAGTGTTAAAACATCTGATAAAGCAAATGGGTGTACCTACACCACGGGAATGTTGTTTTTTGTACTTTTATACATGAATAATCAGAGGCAGCTGGCAGCCAAATTAGGCACAAGGCATCCTTTGGTGTCTATGTCTTGACCCACCAGCCGTGATAATACTGTGCACAAAGAAATAATGGTGCTCTTTTCAAGAGCTACAACCAATGAACTTTGTTTCTCGTGATGATTTGTTTCCCTTCCATTCACGTATACTCTTATTTCCTTCAGCCTGTCAGGGAAATGTATATGCTTTACATCTATTATATTTAACCTTTTTAAACATGTATATTTCAGACATATGACTCATGGCTCCTGGGCTACAACTCATAATCGTAATTGATAAAAGTAAGGTCTCCATACATCTGAGACTATAGAATTTCTGCAGATGCACAGGAGCAGAGTAAAAATTAAACCATATTGTCTATCAGTGAGCAGTTTTTCCATGTGTTTATTGGAATCTTAGTGCATCTTGCCAAGACACTGATCAAATAAATGTTTGCATGAGCACAAATTGTTTTATGTTCTGTACAGCTGACAATTTCAGTTACTTAACAAGGCACAAAAGCATTTTGTTAATTAACTGTGGTGTTGTAGTGGAAGTGCAAAATGGATTAGATTACACAAATCAAATTTCATGTGCTCGAATCTTTTTGTACAGATTGTTGTCAGATTGATGTATAAATGTGTCAAGTTAGTTATTTGCTGTCTGATAAAGACTCCTGCTTACCAAATAAATATTTTTAAACTTTTTCTACACCGGAAACTGCAATTTGTTTTGTTATTGATATACAATTTTTGTCTGCAATTTAAATCAGCTGTTAATTTCCCCACATGTCACTGTAACATATGGTATTTTCTTAATCAAGCAAAGTGCAGACTTATAAGGAACCCCCTTGTGGATTCTAACATTTATTTGAAATTTATAAATCTATCAGCAAAGTATTTTTAGCTTACCTTTTTATCCCCCCACAATAAAAGGCTGAGTACTGTTGACACCCCACTGAGGAGGAGGGGGGTGTGGACACCCAACTTTATGAACTCTGTTGCCTCGTTCCTAAGTTATAAAGGATTGAAATTGGTACATCTACTAAATCTCACCCTAGTGACCTCAACCTCAACAACAAGGTTTCTGAAAATCCTGTGCACACGATAATTCAAGAATGAGGCAACACAATTATCAAATTTATACTATATATAGTATAGTTAGTATTATATATATATATGTCACATAAAACCTTTTTAATCTACAACCAACTTCATTATCGACCATAGCCAATCAGTCTTAAATGTGGTAACTACCATATTAATTGGAGTGAATTATATGTAACTTTGGCTCAACAGATTTGAAGGGAAAAGAGTTATCATTTAAAACAAATGCTTATTGATTAGATCATCATACCCTTAATCATATAAACATTGCTTCTGTGTGTTCTTGTCTTTTTTTTTTTACTTACCGTTTTGTAGGTAATAATGAATTTTATTATATGACCCACAGGCATGCTCTGAGTAAGGAATTCTCTCTGGCTGGGCAGGGCTGGTTGGTAGTTGATCTTTGCTGGTGGGAAAACAAAGGTAAACCATGAATCTTAATCTGGACTAGTACTTAAATAAACAGAGTGGTTTTCATATCTATTTTAGCACTTGAAGTATTTTTATTCCAAGCCTTATTCACTCACACATTCATAGAGTTGCTTTTTTTCTATGTCCTAATGCTTTCAACTTGATATTCACACACTCACACTGCATCATGTGCAGCTTGGGGTTCAGCATCTCAGCCTGGGACATTTTGGCTAGAGGAGCTGGGGATTGAACCGCCAACCTTCTGATTGGTAGACAACCTGTTCTACCTCCTTACTGACAGCTGCCCCAAAAACTGCCCTCTAGTGCATCACCTTCACTGATCTTACTTCATGCGCTTTACTATAAACCATACTATAACACATAGGACTAGTCTACTTTTTTTGTTTTTTTTTTCTTTTGAAACACAGAGTAAAGGAACTAAAGTTAAGACAGAACTCAGGAGCTAATCCTTCTATTGATCAGGCTTTATCTTTAATCACTGACTAGCATTAATGACCTTCTAAATAAATTGCCAATACCTACTGCAACTCTCTCTGCTGCTTGGCTTCAGAGTACTAATCACAGTGCTTACATCTGTTAAAGCTCAATCTCACTGATGTGAAGGCAGTCAAGTAACTTCATCAGTACCGTTAGAGTTAGCGTATGTCACGCATAAAGAGAAGGCAAGCTGTTTCTGTGCTTGTCCTGGCAAGTGTACCAACATCTGGCTAGAAGCCAGGCTTTTAACGAATGAACCACTGGAAGATGTGAAACATCATTTTGAAACCGTCAAGGGCCTGTCAGCAACCTCAAAATAATGCCCTCAATGCAGAACAAAATTTATGAGCTTGAAGCAGTATAATTGAAAAACAGTGACATGATAAGTGGCTCAAAACTAATTTGACATGGGCACCTAGACATTCAATTGACGGCACTGTACACATGACATAAGACCTGTCAAGTGGTATCTATCCATAATACTATTTTTGACACCATGCATTGCTAAGTTGATGGCAAGGGATGTCTTTTACCACATTTCTGTCAGACAGCTGTTGAATTGCAGATAAGTAAATACAACATGCACTGGCATCTCATGCTTTTAAACACAAAAGTGCAGTGAAAACACTATCATCCACTCATAAATATGCTAATCTGTTGTGACACTTTTGTGGAACTTTGCTACCGCAACTCAAAATCACAGTGAAGTCAAGGCGACATAGGTAAAATTATAAAATAGGAACAATGCAATGGCAATTTATGCACTTACATAAACATGAGCGAGTGCGAGCAGATTTTCCTATTTGAGAGAGCCATCAGCTGTTTGCAGCAGAAAGAAAAATAACACTGTTGTCTTATCTTTTTAAGGTATCTGATAATTTCTGTTCTTTTTACTGTTGAGGTCCCCTTGTTTTTGGCATCTTCTGAAAAGGTGGGTTAAATCATAAAGCTTTGAGAGCACAGATTTCAGTATATACACAGGATAAATACTGATGATTTTCCCTGTCTGATATAGAAGTGAAAAAGCCACTTTGACAATAACAAAATACCCTTCACTCTAGAGCATTTAATTGTACACTGTTGGGATGGCAGCTCTTTAAATTGCACAGCCTAGCAACTGAGAAAGTAACACACTTTTGTTTTTAAAATTAAACCTTAATAGAAGTGATGATGTTTGCGCAAATGTAGCATATTCACATTTTTAGTAGTACTAAATAAATGGGTTTACTTAAGGCAATGATAGTCTCTTGGTTCCTTACTGGGTCCAACACTCAGGGGCTGACAGTATTTTTAGTTTTGATCGGATAGTCATTGTCCTCACATTATCATTTCTATTTGACTGCATGGACCTTTTAAAATTTGACATGTGTTACATCTATTCAGTGATCTAAATAATATTCAACTGATAAAGACAGTTTCAATTTAGAATGATAAGAACCTTAGCCATGATGCTAATTAATATCCTAAACTATTTGAGTGAAAGAACCCCTTCTTTAGTTTGACAAGTGAAAGTTGCATGTGAAGGTCAGAAGATTTACATTTGGACCAGACATGGAGAAAAATTTCCCTCTAGTATGCTGACACCATCCTCATCTACCGTCCTCTGAAGCACTCTAATTTGACAGCTCATCAGACTTTTTTTTTGCATTATACTGTCATCTATGCAAAACAGTGCCAAGTTCAAGAGCATCTCATAGCGTCCAAGCTATCTGCACAAATGTTTGTTACTGACCCTTAATACTCTGACATCTGAGGATACTGCTTCCCCTCTGAGTGGTTTCCTTTCAATTTTTCATCGTCATTCTGTCTGTCTTCATTTCATGTCCTTCCTTTTAAAAAAAATTCTGGCATTTGATCCTCTCTGACTTAATTTTTGTGAATGCACTCCTGGACAACAGTAACCACACTTTCTCAATTTCTTCTGGATGTGACCTGCAAGTCACATCTGCGGTTGCCTTCGGCAACTAAGGCCTCAAAATTTCCATTACTTTTTCACTCTGAATTTTTAGCACAGCATATGGTACTGGCACTTTCAGTGTCTTTGACTGTTAGAAGGATGAGGAAAGTGAAACTTGAAAAGCCACTCAAATCAAGACATAACATCAAAGGGGTGATGATTCAGAGATGCAGCTTCTGACTGGCAATTTATGAGGAGTGGTGCAAAAAAAATCCTTTAAAAAGTATGAAAAGTTCCAGCTGTCTTTTTGTAAGCTGTAAAAGATAATCATTTCCATCCTCACAAAAACAACAGAGCAGTCCACAGCGTAAGCCTCAGCAACCCGCTGTGGAGAAAAGGAAAAAAAATAGTGACACATACACCTTCTTGCCAGGTAACTGGCTAAGATAATTGCATCTGAAAATAGAAAAATAAATTAATGTGTCAGCTGTTTGATTGAAACAAAGGAGGAAAAAAACACAGTTCTGGCCATAATCCTGGGGAGGTATCCATACCCAGAGCTAATTTAAAAGATACAGGTAATAATGACAAATGAATACCAAAGAAATGGCAGTCGCTACTATCATAAATCTGTAAGGCCATTAGAGATGGGCAGCACTCTTCATCAACCACTTAAACAAAATGTTAAAGATGGAGGTCTGTATCTATGGCCATGTTACAGCACAGACCCTTTATTGAATTACCTATGCATCCCCTTGACACTTATTGAAATTGAAGGCGCAGTAGTCGACATATACACCCTCCCCCATCCATACCTACACCACTGTTCGAGTTTTGCTGTTGGTCTAAGCAAAAGTGGACTTGAGGACAATGACCTCTGAGTCCAAAGCAATTTGTTTACTAATTAATTTAACTATGCCTTAATATTGAATGACTTTTAATTGCTTCCTAATACCTGACTGTAATCTTGACTACTAATTTTAGTGCCAGGAAACCATGCCTTACAGTTTCTGAATAGAAATGATAAGCTAATTAAGACATACTTTTATGCAGTAATCTCTTATCTGGGCAACAACTTCTTGGTATTTAGTATTACTGTTTGACTGCACGACTATTACTACAGGGCTGTTCAGGGCAACTACAGTATAGTGTTGTTTGCTGATGTTATCCCATCATACCTTTAAAATGCATATTATGCAGTGCCCATACAGACAAGTTTTATCTATTATTTATTGTAGCACTGAATATTTTACCACCACAATTAAGGCATGGCAGCTGAAAATGCTCAGAAATGAAGAATGGCATGTTTGAGATGAGGGGATATCATTTTTTTAAAAAACTATTTGATTATACTGTATCAGTTAAATACAATCAAGCTACACAGCACACACAGAGTGCATTAGAGCCTCAGTGACCATTTCTATTTGTTTGGATGCAAAGGACTAACCACAGCTTTTTAATGATCAGGTTTAACCCCCCAAAAATGTAGTTTGTTAAATGGTCATTTATGACCCTTTTTATGTCATCATTTTTATCTTTCAAAAACTAACATCCCTACTGACCTAAAAAAAATAATAATCCAGTAACGACCAATCTCCAATGACAAAAGATCATATAGACCATGGTTTAGCCTTCCAGGAGACCACATTTTCCATAGCAATTATCCATTGGTCAATGAAGGTTTGCAAAATTATAGCTATGATTGTCTGTTCTTCAACACTTGCTATATTACTCATCAGGAGAGATGTAAAATATAAAGAGAGAGTGAAATTTATTTCCACTGAGTTTAAACTCAGCAAGATAAAAATCACAGTGCGTTAATTATCTTCACAATCACTTTAGCTCCCACTTCATGTTTAATCCCTAAATTAGGCTCCATTAGTTTCATTCACAGCACAGCAGATACTGACCTAGAATCCTGACTCATGCAGTGTAAGTTGTCAAAATCATTGCTAATGCACTGTTTACCCATTTTTCTACTAGTGTAAACCAGACCTGAATGGCACATTTCCTCACCATTGCCCAAGCCTCTTCTAATTAGAGCAGCTCCTCCTGCACGAGATATGCATCCCACTATACTCAGGTACTGTGAGTTTGCAGTCTTTGAGAACTTTAGCTTCACCGCTTTCAAAATAAATACACACAGACAAGCCCACACAAACGTGTGCACTCACAGCATGTTCTACTAAGAGCTTCCTGAAATGAGAAACAGTAATACGGTGTGAAACTAAATGCTAATTTAGCAGCTGCAAAGCTCTCTGTAACTGTTGCTGAATATTGGATGGTATGCTTAATTGCATTATATTAAAAAACAAACAAACAGAAATTTGAAAATGCTTTTCAGGATTTTTATCTTAATCTTATCTAGTCTCAGATTCTATAAACATACTAACCTATAAACTATTTGCCAAGAAAAACATCCAAATATTTTACGTGTCCACATTTCAAAATTAACACATGGCAACAGATCCTAATTCCACATTCATCATTTTCATGCATAGCAATCTCAATATGCCGTGTGACAAAACAGTTCATAAATCATGAGTGAAAGAAGGGCTATCAAAAAGAAAAGAAAAAAAACCTGACGGGACTCATTACAAAAGATGGATGGATGAACAGGGAGGTAAATACAGGAGCCAGGAACAGGTCTAAGATGATGTATTAGAAAACAAATCCTGGTGTGTGTGAATATAGTGGCACATCTTGATTGCCAGGCATCCTGTAGACTCGGAAAGTTTGGGGGGTTTTCACATTTTGTAACCAGCTGCCCATTACTCCAGTGACTTTACAATTCGTTTGAAATGTCAGCACCAAAAATCTGTAAAAGAGACAGAATTGAGGTGCAGTGCATACAGCAAATATAATTTTAGACTTCAGCCGTCAAAGAGAGACTTGGTATCATTTCGTCTTTATCGTCAATCCCACCTGTCTTGTTCTTTCTCACACCTACAAATCACAAAGCTGCCCAGGTTTACTCAGTTCCCAGAAAATTCAAACTGAAACATGTCACAAAGAGGACTTTAATCTGCAAACCTTTGTTAAATTTACACCCAAATTCTTTTGGGAGAGGTGTCGTCTCAATCACTGGGTTGACTTTGGCTTTCAAGAGTCCCTGTCACCTCCCCACACTGATTTAGGGCCAAAGTGTGGCACTGCCAGAGCAATCCATGCTGCATAATTCAACATTGCTCTCAGACCTGTCTCATTAAGGATCCTGGCTTTGGTCCATGGCTCTGACTATGAGGCTTTGAGTGACAGATCTTTTGCCAGCTTAGTACAAATAGGAACAGACTCAGTATAAGCCTGCACTTCGGATTTAGCTTCAGCCCTTTCCAAACCTGGCAAAACCAAGTGTGCTTCCAGTCACAACTTCAAACTGCATCAACTCCACCCTTGGTGTGTGTCCTACACATGACAAGCACCAGCTGGAAGGCAGAAATCAAATCCAAATCCCAATCAACATCAACACAATTTTCCACTATAGCTGATTAGATGCTGGGGTGCAGGTATCTCTATTTCCATATGAGGAAAATAAATCAAGGGTTGAGAAAAATCCCCATATATTTTCAGACAGTCACGAGTAAACAAATCACCTGTCTGTAAAAATAATTTTATAGCATTGCTTTCCTTTGAATTTTGGTTCAGTTAAAGCTTATTACAAACAGTCCAAAATATGAAAAGCATTCCCTGCTTTGGTAACTTGAATTTAGAAAGGTTGGTAATGGCATCTTTGCCACTTTCAACTTCCCACAGCTAACGGCTGTAAGTCATGTTAGACTCCAGTTAAAGTTTTGGCTTTAACATTTGCTGTGGTTCAGAATCTAATCCAGGCAGTCCATGAGCTGGAGACCCAAGTGTACTTCAGCCAAAGTGGCTGCCACACTCTAGAGCTGAAGAAGATTTAGGAAAATCGTAGATTTATCTGCATGGATGGACAGTTTGCCACATTTGACAGACAGATGAGAGAGAAGGATATTTGCCTTCTGCATCACTGAGAATTTCATTTAGCAAGTTGACAGAGGTGGGAGACGCACACTGACCTGCCAAATGAGGGGGGCAGGTGACAATCACAGCTCTGCACAAGAAGGTGTCTGTAGCAGTCATCACCCTGGCCCACTCAGCATCCTGTTTAAACAGAAACAGGAATACAGTTTTATTTTAAAAGCAAGTCACACAGACTTGCAACTAAATTTCATTTTGTTTGATATGGTAGAGCTGTTTTAGGTTACGTCTTTGATCGATTTTGGATATAATTTATTTCCAATACAGTATACACAAAATGAAGTTACTTGCCCTCAGTTGTTTGTCCCTTTGTTCCGTTGAATTACCTTTTTTTCCCACCACGGTTAAATTCTGGGGTTTTCCTTTCCATTAAGCCACATTATATAATCATCTTGTTATATATGTGTTGTATATATTTGTTACATTAAGTGAACCGTAGTCCTTGGAGAATGAGTTATGAGGAGAGTTGTTAAATGATAAATCATATTTACTTGTCTGTGTTCATTAAGTATTCCACTAATGTGCTTTTAGAGATCTTTTTAAATGAAGAAAAGTCTGGATTGCACAGAGTGGTCAGTGAGACTAGAAATACAGTATATAAAAGCATGTACATTACATTACAGCACATTAAAAGAAAATCCTGTAGTAAGGGGGTTGTGGTAATTCTTCTGTCTTGTTTTTGGTCTATTTCTACTGGGGGGGTCACAGCCGATCATTGCAAAGTTGCTTTGAGTAGTTAGCTCTATCCTCATAGTCTAATGGTATTGGCCATTCCCAGCATCATGATGACTACATTGATAATGGCAGAGGGAATAACTGAATGCTTTGAGCATAAAAATGATGTTAATCACATGCTATAGTTTCACTCACCAGTCTCAGTTTTGATTGACAGTTTTCTAACTGCTACAAACTTAAAACAACTTTTAAACGGTGGTTTATGGAGATAGAAGAAGCAGTGTCAAACTATCAGAAGTAGGAATTTATGTAGACATTTACATCTAGAGATCTGAGATGTAGCTCTTTGTTTTTTGAGTTGTTGTTTTTTTCACTATTTTGTTTTTTTTTTTTGCTGTTTCTGTAAGTGGCAGTGACCTTAATTTGCTGGATGTTCACAACTTGGAAAATTGTGGTATTGTGTTAACACAAAGCTTTTATCCGGTCGTTAAGTCTGACATCACTAGCCGTGTCTGGGCCTAAACTTCGCTTCAGGTCCATATATCAAACGATCAGTATGGCATTACTGAGAGTTGAAAAACTATCTAAAGTCTTTCATCTTTAATAAAATGATCAGCGTTCTGCTCTACCAGGTGTAACAATTGAGTTTAACATCCAGGCATCCATGAAAACTGAATTTATGACATTTAACGGAGTTAGAAGCTAGAGAGCTAACTTCCTGCTAACTTCTATCTAAATACAATATAGCATGTTCCGACTGCGGGGTTTTGGAAACAAATTAAAACGTACAGCTCTGTTATCACTTCCAACATAAATGAAGACAGAAAACTAAACAGCAGTGACGTTTGTAGGGTTACTGAAGTTTGGCTAGCTGGTATATAATGATGTGCTATGTGACCACTAGCGACACAGCTATGTTAGCATAATATACAGGCTAACTTTTTTTCCACTCAATAAAAGTTAATGTGAGTGTTCTCGGTGGTCAGGAACAAATGTAATCGCATGGCAGGATGCTGTAAAAGGACCAAACTTCAGCAGGAGAACAACTGAGATAATCCATCCACAATACGAGGTTAGTCATTCATATACTGCTGCATGGGCTGGGCTGTAGTTACATCCTAAGGTTTTAAAAACTGAGCTTAAATAAATGATTAGCGGTAATAAAAGCCGAGGGAGGTCAACAGTGATCACTGACTGTTTTAGGAGCTTTTTGAGATTAAATAGAAGAAAATACAAAACATTAAACATGTTAACAACACAAAAGCCATATTAAACGCAGACTACTTTAGGCCCGGAAGTAGGATTCGTCACGTCATCACTTAACGACCGGATAGAGGTGGTCACACATACTGATTTATCAGTTAATCAAATGCTTTTGATTAACAGCACCTGGATTTAGTTATGCTCTTAGTCCCTGAGAAACCAACAACAACCTGTTAGGATGCCTGGGTCGTTGACCCAGGGGTTTTGAGTTTATTATATTATTTATAATTTCTAGTCTTTGGGTTTTCATTAGAGTCATGTCTTACGGTTTGTCTCTGTGTAATCCTTAGTTGCTGTCTCCCCTGTCTGCTATATCCCCGTGTCCAGTCGGTGTCTGTGTCTGTCCTGGTCCCACATTTCTGTTCCCTCTGTTGTAGTGCCTGCATGTGAGTCTGTGTCTTTTGTTCAGTCTGTGTTATGTGTTTCCTGTTTTACTTTGAAGGTCTCTGTCTTATCTCAGTGTGTTCAGTTTACGCTTCCTTGTCTCGTCAGTTCTGATTTGCCCCAGCTGTGTTTCCCTCCTGTTGTCCATTCCCTGATTGCTCCCTCTATGTATTTAAGCCCTGTGTTTCAGTTTGTCATTGTCGCGATCTACTGTTTATATAGCTGTGTGTTTTTTCAGTCCTCCGGTGTAAGTTTATTTGGATATTTTCAGTTATGTTATATTTGAGTTTAAGATTAAAGCGGTTTTGAGTTTAAGTTTTGTCTCCGGAGTCTGCACTTTGGGTCCTATTCCTGTCTGCACACAGCCGTTCCCTAACACAACCTTTTATTTGTGGCACTGTTTAAAGCACAGAGTTACAAAGTGCTTCACATTTTGGATAAACATATCGTGTCATATCAAACATATGGTCTTCCATTTATTCCTATATACTTCACAAGCATAGGTGAAATTAGGTGTCAGTTATAGCCAAAAATAATAGAATAATGATTAAGGATAAGACAAGCTATTAAAAAGAGTTTTTAACAGCTTGTAAAAGAAACCACTGATTGTGTAAATCTGATGGGGTACTCCAAAGTTTAGGAGTTGAAACCTCAGCTGCGTTGTTGTCTTTTTCCTTAAAATATAAGACCCAGATCAGATGATTAGAGAGGCTGACTGCAAAAAACAGGCCTCAGTAGCTTATATATGCAGGAGCCTGTAGCCATGTTGCACTTTACATGTTGTTAATAAAAAATTCAGAATGACTCTGAGTTACTTATTGCTTAATGACGGGCTTGGATAATGATGTGCATACCCCCTGCAGAGTGTTCTCCTTTGGATGTTGTAAAGAGGTCTTTCTTTATCGTGGAGCCATCAAAATGTCCCTGCTATCTTCCTGATGGATTTGTTAGAATGGCTTGTTTCAGTGACATTGAGAGGTCCTTTGACCGCATGCTGTGGGTTCACAGAAACAGTTTTCAAATGCAAATGCCCCACTTGGAATCATCTCCAGACCTCTTTACCTGCTTAATGTATGAAGAAGTAACAAAGTTATAGCCCATACCTCTCCATGAAGCAGCTTTTGAGTCAATTGTCCAATTACATTTGAATCACTGAAAGTCTGTGTCTGCATATAAAAATGGCTTTAATTTCTCAGCAGGTAAAGCAATTTTTTTTTTTCAATCCCTTAAATTGAAGCTGGTCCGATTTTATAACTTCAGATGGCGTCTGATGGAGTCACCAGACACATAAGTTAGAGATAATGGCTGCATTTAGGTGTAAAATAATCGTTCTCAGCGAACGTTAGAAAGAACAGAACGTCTGCACTGTGTGAGAAAGAAAAATAACAATGACTTTCACTGGTGCACCTAACTCTCCAGGCAAAGAGGTTGACCTCTAACTGCAAAGCAGTGCTCATGTATTTTTAATCAGTGAGTTTTATTTTAATTTATTTATTAACATTTAATTGTAGGGGGAAAACAAACTGCTTCCTTTCTGATCCAGTATACTTGGTTCTGATGGACCATTTTTAGAAACAGACTTGCAATGACATGAAGCTATAAAAACCAAAAATGGAAGAATTCTTTCACATTCTTCAGTTAAAATAGCAGTTTTTCAAATATGTGTTTGATTGAACCTCAATTCAACTTGAAATTTTTGACTGTTCAGTGGCAACATTGGGAAATAGGGTAAGGTTACTAAAAAATGCTTTCAGAGGAGGCTGAAGCTTGGCATTTTGATTAAGAAGTGAGCATTTGTACCTAGTCCTTAGTAGTACTCTTAATTTGTTTGTGTCCATGCTTCACAAAGGCATAACTCCCAGAGTTACAGCTGGAAAATTTTATAATCAAATGTGAGATTTTGTCACGTGCAGTTGTTATCATGTTTTTATTTTCTGATATCTTTTTCTTATTATTTTGTTTTGTTTTTGGCAAGGCCATATGCCTGTCGGCAAAAGGTTCCTGAGTGTTATCGCAGCCTCGCCAAATGGGACATCTCTGTGTGAAGTATTTTGAGCTTCTCATGCCTGTATTTGTTTCCTTTCTGTGCTTTGCTTCATCTTAAGTGAAGTGAAAACTCCCAATTGCCCGTAGCTGTGAATGTCAGTGTGAATGTGTTTGTCTGTCAATACGTGTTAGTGCTTTGATAGGCTGGCAAAATGTCAAGGGTGTGCCCCGTCTTTCACCCAGTCTATGCTAGTGCACACTATTGCCTTTTTGTGACCATTTACTTTATAAATGATACAGTTTTACCTTTAGATATTTTCTAAGTAATTAATATTTATCAGGACTGAGTATATTTTTTCATTTGATTGTTTTACTTTAGACACTTATTAAAAAAACCTCTTTCTTGAGCCAGCTTTTTAAATTTTTGTATGTAAGAAGTAAATTTGCAATGAAAGACAACATAATTTAAGATTTTTGTATGTCTGTGAAGATCTTTATAAAAAGATAAATAAAAGTGCAGGTTCCTTTCCTGGTTTTCTGTTTTGCTTTGTTTGTTGCAGCAGCCCACTGGACCTGGTATTTAACATCAAAGTACAGTGCTGTGCAAAGGTCTTGAGCCACCTGTCATTTCTCCAGAAACATTATCGAAACATGTGCAAACATAAATGGAAATACAGTATAAGGCAAACATGACCTTTATATAAATCTAACAAAACTTGAAAACCATGACCACCTTTATTCTTCAACATAGACTGAGCTCTCTTAGAAGAGCTTTCTTCTTATTTCTTTAAGTACTGTTCAGCATTAGCTCTCCAGGCTACTTGAAAAATATTCAAAGCTGTTCTTTGGATGTTGGTTACCTTTTATTCCATTCTCAGTAAAGATGATCCCACACTGCTTCAGTTATGTTGAAGTCTAGGCTCTGGGGAGGCCAATCCATGCCTGATTGTGTCCCATTGTGTTTTTCTGTTTACAGTAGATGTGTTTTTACTGCATTGGCAATTTGTTTGGGATTATTTTCATGCTGAAAAGTGACGCCATCGGCAATCACATGTTTTTCAAATGGTGATGTTTTCAGTCCATTCCTTGTGTAAACCAGCTTTTCTTTTCCTTATTAATGGCTTCTTGACACTGTCTCCATTGAGAACTTCTGACGAGGCTGTCAGAAGTGTCAGGTCTTTGCTGGAATGTTTCCCTATATCTATTAAGAAGGCATGACTTTCAGATGCTATTCATCTGCTATAGAGAGTTTTTTTTTAAGGTCTTCCACTTCTTCTCTTGTCCTGCAGTTTTCTAGGTTTTCTAACACTGCAAATCATGCCAGGATTTGTCAGCTAATAAGTCTTTAGGAATAAACTTATTGGTGCAAAAATACTATTTTATGTCTGTCACACACGCTATGTCCACTTTCTATGCTTAAATGATTCATGATTACAAGGACCGGACTGGAAAAGAGTGAAAAGCCACCAATCTTCAAAGAAACAAAAAAACTTTGAAAGACCTTTACAAAGCCTGGAGAACAATTTTTCAAGACCACTTTGAAAAATGATAAGAAAGTCTGGCTTCTTGGAAGCAAAATCCAAAGAGATGAGTGGTGGTGTGACAAAGTGGATGAGCAGTTGCAATGCTCTCCATTTGTCCCATATGTGTTGACCTTTTTTTTGCACATCATGCACATTATTCTGTTTCTATTTATTTGCTATGATTTGCTATTTGTCAAGTAACATTGCTGCACTCACTATCCCGGGTTTGTTTGTGTAAGCATTTTGCCGGCAAATCGAACATTCTGCAAATTAAGGCAAATACTCAGTTACATGTTTCTTTATATTTTATTATGTTACAGATTAAGTAATTTGTTCATACTTTTAATGCTCTTTCTTTTCAGTATTCATGAGGGTCAGGTGTGGGGAAACGCCTGCCTAGCATTTCCTCATTTTAAAGTCCTGATGATGTCACACATGACATCAGCAGGTCGAACGAAGTGGAGGTGTTTCTTTGGCCATAGAAATGCTTCCTTTTGCTTGTGTTAAGGTTTAAAGGGACTTGTTGAATCTTTTTCTTTTCGTTAATACAGCCATTTAGTTGTGTAAATGTGCCAATTAGAAGTGTGACGTTTTGTGACTCTTTAATCATCTGTGTAGTGTTTTAGATCCCTCAGTTTGAGTGAGTGGTACTGCCTGGGCTAATCGAAGGGAAACTGATGGCCCTATTTAAAGCCAGTCTCTACCAGTTACAGATGAGAGAGGAGAGGTGAGCTGTGTTACCAGATCCATGTTCTGTTGAGGTTTGTTAATTGAGTTACTTTGGGGGAAAAGTTTTGTTAAGTTACCCATTAAATTAAGTTCACTGTAAATAAATTGCTCACGTCTGGAAACCTGAAATGTCTGCGTAGTCTGCTTCCCAACCACCTTCCTTGACGTTCGAGTTTGACTACTTCACAGGTGGATTAAGGTTTCTAGGGAAATGTAAATAACAAACAACTCGAGCAACTCGAGCAACTGAACTGTAAAAATCACCAAAGAGTGAACTAACAGAGCATGCAGAACATTTTGGTTACTGCCTGTAAACTGTGGCAACTGTGACTCCCAGGCCAGGCAGATAACCGGGTACTAATGAGAGCCGTGATAACTGAGAAAGGTTGAGGGAGCGTGGGGCGTGAAAAGGCATATATAGTCCTCGAACCTGAAGGGGACTATGAGTTGTGGTTCAGAGACGTGAAGCGTTTCTTTTATTTTTGTTTTTGTTCAAAGTAAATATTTGTAGAATATTTATGTCTGCACAGATTTGTGTCAGAGTTGATGGCTGTAGCTATGGGTGGGTTGTTTTTTGTTTTGTTTTTTCAAACAAGAAAATATATTGATGAGAAGCACTGCATTTACATGGAGCCCTCTTAGTCTCTCAGCTGTGGATAAAGGAGACATTCAAGCAGAACAGACAGGGCCTTCACATGAGACAGCCTGTTTCCCTACTGAGGAAGCTGTTATCTCTGTGTCGCGCCTCATCAATCCCTGAGTGAGCCGTTACTGTACCCTACCTGCCATATGGCTGTCACAGCACAACCCAGCCGGACATTCTTCCATCCAACACGGTCTGCCAGACACTCTGAAAGCTGTTGGGTGCCTCCCTGTGGAGAGGCAGATATTAGACTTCAAGGTGTGCTTAAAAACTATTATTATTAATTAACGAAATACTTGACCCCTGCAAATGATCGATTTTTCTATACATTTCAATTTGCATTGCTCTCAAGTGTATTTCTAGGTTTCCTGGTTAGTCTTCATAAGCCAGAAAACTGACTTCAAGTAGGTTTTTTGTTTTGGGGGGTTTTGCGCCAGTGTAAAACACAATATGAGCAAATGTTCACAGCTGCTTAAGAGAAAAAAACAAACAAGTGATAATGATACATGCACACAAATAAGTGCTGAGGTTGAGAGGAAGGAAAAAAACATAAAATACCACAGGAATAAACTTCTGTTAAGTTGAAACACTTTTTCCAGTTCACATTTGGTGCCGTGTCATGTTCAGTGATGCTGCGGTACTCATTCCAGGCCATAGCGAGGATGCAATTAAAAGAAAACAGCTCCAGATGATAACAAGTGCTGGAATTGTGCTAAAACATAGGTTTTTAAAATCAAGCACTTTGCACCATTTAGCAATTCAATTCAATTCAATTCAATTTTATTTATATAGCGCCAAATCACAACAAATGTCGCCTCAAGGCGCTTCATAGATACAGAGAAAAGCCCAACAATCATATGACCCCCTATGAGCAAGCACTTTGGCGACAGTGGGAAGGAAAAACTCCCTTTTAACAGGAAGAAACCTCCGGCAGAACCAGGCTCAGGGAGGGGCGGCCATCTGCTGCGACCGGTTGGGGTGAGAGAAGGAAGACAGGATAAAAGACATGCTGTGGAAGAGAGACAGAGATTAATAACAGATACGATTCAATACAGAGAGGTCTGTTAACACATAGTGAGTGAGAAAGGTGACTGGAAAGGAAAAACTCAATGCATCATGGGAATCCCCCGGCAGCCTACATCTATTGCAGCATAACTAAGGGAGGATTCAGGGTCACCTGGTCCAGCCCTAACTATATGCTTTAGCAAAAGGAAAGTTTTAAGCCTAATCTTAAAAGTAGAGATAGTGTCTGTCTCCCGAATCCAAACTGGAAGCTGGTTCCACAGAAGAGGGGCCTGAAAACTGAAGGCTCTCCCTCCCATTCTACTTTTAAATACTCTAGGAACAACAAGTAGGCCTACAGAGCGGGAGCGAAGTGCTCTAATAGGGTGATATGGTACTACAAGGTCATTAAGATAAGATGGCGCCTGATTATTTAAGACCTTGTATGTGAGGAGCAGGATTTTGAATTCAATTCTGGATTTAACAGGAAGCCAATGAAGGGAAGCCAAAACAGGAGAAATATGCTCTCTCTTTCTAGTCCCTGTCAGTACTCTTGCTGCAGCATTTTGGATTAACTGAAGGCTTTTCAGTGAGTTTTTTGGACATCCTGATAATAATGAATTGCAGTAGTCCAGCCTGGAAGTAATAAATGCATGAGACAGGATATTTCTAATTTTAGAGATGTTGCGCAAATGGAAGAACGCAGTCTTACATATTTGTTTAATATGTGCGTTGAAGGACATATCCTGGTCAAAAATGACTCCAAGGTTCCTCACAGTGTTACTGGAGGCCAAGGTAATGCCATCCAGAGTAAGAATCTGGTTAGATACCATATTTCTAAGCTTTTCAGCGCCGAGTACAATGACCTCAGTTTTATCTGAGTTAAGAAGCAGAAAGTTAGAGGCCATCCAAGTCTTTATGTCTTTAAGACATTCCTGCAGTTTAACTAATTGGTGTGTGTTCTCTGGCTTCATGGACAGATAGAGCTGGGTGTCATCTGCATAGCAGTGAAAATGTATGCTATGTCTTCTAATGATGCTGCCTAGGGGAAGCATGTATAATGTAAACAGAATTGGTCCTAGCACTGAACCCTGTGGAACTCCATAATTAACCTCAGTGTGTGAAGAGGACTCTCCATTTACATGCACAAATTGGAGTCTATTAGATAGATATGATACAAACCACTGCAGTGCAATACCTGTAATACCTACAGCATGTTCTAATCGCTCTAATAGGGATATTATGGTCAACAGTATCGAATGCTGCACTAAGGTCAAGAAGGACAAGCACAGAGATGAGTCCACTGTCAGAGGCCATAAGAAGATCATTTGTAACCTTCACTAAAGCTGTTTCTGTGCTGTGATGAACTCTGAAACCTGACTGAAACTCTTCAAATAAACCATTCCTCTGCAGATGATCTGTTAGCTGTTTGACAACTACTCTTTCAAGGATTTTTGATATGAAAGGAAGGTTGGAGATTGGCCTATAATTAGCTAAGACTGCTGGGTCTAGAGATGACTTTTTGAGTAAAGGTTTAACTGCAGCCACCTTGAAGGCCTGTGGTACATAGCCGATTATTAGAGATAGGTTGATCATATATAAGATCGAAGAATTAATCAATGGCAGGACTTCTTTGAGCAGTTTTGTAGGAATGGGGTCTAAAAGACACGTTGATGGTTTGGAGGAAGTAATTACTGAAGTTAACTCAGAAAGATCAATTGGAGAAAAAGAGTCTAACTTAACATCAATGAAACTAAGAGTAGCTGTAGATAATATTACATCTGTGGGATGATTATTGGTAATTTTTTCTCTAATGATAAAAATTTTATTTGTGAAGAAGTTCATGAAGTCATCACTAGTTAACGTTAAAGGGATGGTTGGCTCAAAAGAGCTCTGACTTTTGTCAGCCTGGCTACAGTGCTGAAGAGAAACCTGGGGTTGTTCTTATTTTCTTCAATCAGTGATGAGTAGTAAGCTGTTCTGGCTTTGCGGAGGGCTTTCTTATAAAGCAACAAACTATTTCTCCAGGCTAAATGATGATCCTCTAAATTTGTGACACGCCATTTCCTCTCCAGATTACGAGTCATCTGCTTTAGGGTACGTGTTTGAGAATTATACCACGGGGTCAGGTACTTCTGATTAGAGACCTTAGTTTCACAGGAGCTACAGTATCCAGAGTCGTACGTAGTGAGGAGGTGAAATTATTAACAAGATAATCGACCTCTGTTGGGGTAGTGTTCAGATAGCTGCTCTGCTCTGTGTTGGTACAGGGCATTGACGATGATAACAGTGGCTGGATTATATTCTTAAACTTAGTTACAGCGCTTTCAGAAAGACATCTACTTTGATAAAGTCCACTCTCCACTGCTGCGTAATCAATTATTGTAAATGTAAATGTTATCAAGAAATGATCAGACAGGAGAGGGTTTTCAGGAAACACTGTTAAATGTTCAGTTTCTATGCCATATGTTAAAACAAGATCTAGAGTGTGATTAAAGTGGTGGGTGGGTTCTTTTACATTTTGAGAGAAACCAAATTGAGTCTAACAACAGATTAAATGCCATGTTGAGGCTGTCATTTTTAGCATCAACATGGATGTTAAAATCACCCACAATAATTATTTTATCTGAGCTCAGAACTAAATTAGATATAAAGTCTGAGAAATCAGACAGAAACTCTGTGTAAGGCCCAGGTGGACGATAGATGATAACAAGTAAGACTGGTTTCTGAGTTTCACAGCTGGGGTGGACGAGGCTAAGCATCAGGCTTTCAAATGAATTAAAAGTCTGTCTTGGTCTTTCATTAATTAATAGACTGGTGTGAAAAATTGCTGCCACACCGCCCCCTCGACCTGTGCTTCGAGATTTCTGGTAGTTAGAATGACTCGGGGGTGTTGATTCATTAAACTAACATAATCATCCTGCTGCAACCAGGTTTCTGTAAGGCAGAGTAAATCAATTTGTTGATCAATTATTAAGTCATGTACTAACAGAGACTTGGAGGAGAGAGACCTAATATTTAATAATCCACATTTCACTGTTTTACTCTTTGGTTCAGATGTGGATACTGTATTGTTCTTTCTTTGTAAATGTTTAAGTTGTTTGTTGCTGGTTTTTAGTTTGTTTTTTGTCTTTTTGGAAGCAGACACAGTCTCTATGGAGATGGGTTTTTGGGGGGGGGTAGCAGGAGGAGAGAAGCTGCAGAGAGGCGTGTAAGACTGCAACTCTGCTTCCTGGTCCCAACTCTGGATAGTCATGTTTTGAGGGGTTTAATAAATTTGTCCATATTTCTAGAAATGAGAGCTGCTCCATCCAAAGTGGGATGGATGCCGTCTCTCCTAACAAGACCAGGTTTCCTCCAGAAGGTTTGCCAATTATCTATGAAGCCCACATCATTTCTGGGACACCACTCAGACAGCCAGCAATTTAAGGAGAACATGCGGCTAAACATGTCACTCCTGGTCTGATTGGGGAGGGGACCAGAGAAAACTACAGAAAAAGGCCTTCTTTTGTCGATTAGTTTTTATGCCCCTTTTTGTTTGTGGCTCTCAGCCCATTTTTACACATGACCATTGTTGGGAGGGAGAGAAGTTTCTGAAGCAATAGCACAAAATGAATCACACAAGTTTTATGCTTCCAGAGGACTAAAAAGTGGAAAAATCCAATACAAGACTGCGGCTTTAAATGCGAATCAATATTTCGAGGACAAAGGGAGGCAGTGGGATTTTTGGGACATAGAATGGGAGGTGCTAAGTTTAATAGAAAATAAATAAATAAAAAGGTCAGTGTGGCCTGAAGTTTTGAAAAAGCACTTGTGCCAACAATATTGAGTGTGGGGAATGATAATAGGTATGTACCTTTATCTTGAACTCTTGAGCACAACCTGGAGTGCTCTCCAGCAGCTTCAGTAGCCCTCCAGCAGCTGTAGCATACATCAGGAAGAATAGGAAAGACATCTGGGATGGCTCAATTCCAAAGACAGACCTGCTACACAGCCCGATTTCCTCTTTTAGTTCTGTCATGGAATAGTACATACTATAGACTTCACACATGCGATAATAATACACATTTTCCTACAATGACAGTATAAAATTGTTATGAGCTAACCAACACAGAGTACACTGTCAAAAATGCAGCTTGCTACATGAAAGAGCTACCTGAGAGGATGGTAATTATCGCTTCTGCAATTATCCTGTCAAATGTAGATGCCTTTTTTAGTTTCCTCTCAATCAAGCTGCCGATGCAGTGAGTCATTTGATTTGGCGTAAAGATTTTAATCATTAATAATCTATGCAGCATCCACAATGCAATATCTTGACAAATGCATGCCAGATTTTCTGACATGGGCGATTCCCAAAGGATTAAAGCACGGTTCCATGCCACCATTATGCTTGCATGCATCATTGTGAGCAAATTCTTGCACATATTTTTATGGTACATTTATCTGCAGTAGAAACTATTTTCTTTCCTAATCTTGTTTTCTACTTTTTGAAGATGAGATATGAGGAACTCAAACTTGAATCTCTGGAGTCTCACCAGAGGAGCTCGACATGTTTGCTTGAGAAAGATTGAGGCGATGAGAAGGTTAAAGGCAATCTTTAAACTGACCTGCAGTCCAAGCGTGTTTCTCAATGTACGTGTGCAGTGTCATGCTGTCCAGTTCTTCAGCATTTGGAGTCTTTGAGGGATCCTGGACGCATACTGTTGCACACAGTCTGTTAATCTGAATGCAGAGGAAAATCACCACATCACACCCACACATGATGGTTCACCACTGTGAACCAAAAGTATCCCATTGATAGAATAATAACAGAAGAATAGCTCAAGGCTGCCAAATATGATTTTGCCAGTGCAATGTTCCCCACAGTATATTCTTCCTATTGGTACTCTAACCATTTATCTTGGACTCAAGATTTTCTGGTGCTTTGCTGTGTGATAAATGCACTTTTGTCCTATAAATCCAAAAACAGAAAACAAAGTATCATTACCATATTGATTTGAAACTTTTACATTTTTATTGGATAATACAATTAATTTTTAAATATATGTTTGGTATACAAGAAATCAAACCAAACATCATAGATTGGAACTGTAGTATTTCCAGATCCTTCTACTCTGACTGGGCAAAGTACTAATGATAGAATGTTACTGTGCAAGTCTCACCTTCCACAGGATCTGAGTGAAGTCCATTAGCACCACAGGGGACAGAGCAGGAATGCTGGTCTTGTAAGTGCGAACTTTGGAAGTTGGCCCACCCATGTGGTGCACCTTTCTACCCATATTGAACTGTGGGTAGACTTCTAAGCCCAGCTCTTTTATGAGCTTCAAGATGTGCGTTTGAGTACTGTAAGAGAAAGCATGCCGCTTTAAAACCATTGTTTTTGTCTTTACTGTGAAGTTTTCTGCTAATACATGGTCCAAATGTCATGTTTACTGTTTGTATAGAAGCAGACCTCAAACTTCTACAAGGTTCTACGTTTCACTTCTCAGAGTTCAGATGTATGTTTTCATGTGTTCTGTGACTCACTTAACCGATGTTGGGCTGTAGTTTCAAGCTCACATTTCTAAACTAAGTAACAACGAAATTATGGTTTTATTAGCTGAAACTGTAATAACTTCATATTCTGAGAGCTGAGAATCATTTGCCGTCTTGACCTTTTAGTGTGGAGCCATGTATATGTAATGCTTGCAGAATGTTGCTTGGCATTGAAATAATATCAATATTGATTGATTGGCAGTAAATGTTGCTCCAGAGTCTGCATATTTTGTCCAGCAATAATGTTACATCTGCATATGTGCAAACCACTTATTTTATTTTCACTAATGGGTGCTATCTTTAGAGCTGTCCGCTGATAATTAGTCAGAGGGTCCTGCTTTTTTGTTTACCCCAGAGGATTTCTAGAGATGAAATAACAGGAGAGTTTCCTACTTCACCTCTGTCCAGATCAGAATCCAAGGAAGTTGGCAGCTTTTCTGGTTCCTGGTCTTTTCTGTTCATTGTAAAGTTTCAGCATGTGTGCTGAAAGTGGTGCTTTATGAATAAAACTAGATTGAATTGATTTAGAGTAGAGACTGCATGTAACCATACGAGTTGATTAATTAAAGTCATTCTCAGCAATATCACTGATCAAATACTGAATTCAGAAAAAAAATAGCCAGAGTAGGAAAATGAGATAGATGACGCAAGTTTGAGAAATACTGGCTGTTGAATTTAAAGCTTACATGTTGTTTTCGTCGATTTTGGCCCATTTTTGACATTTGATAGCCCAAAGTGTGATTTCTTTTAGTCTAAAAGTTGATTACTTATTTGGACACAAAATACACAATTATGAAAATATTTAAAAATATTTTATTTTAGTTTTGTACAGTCTCTATTGTCAGGTCAGGTCAAACTTGATCTGTATTGGT